>NC_140068.1:101940076-101966810 GCF_964194135.1 Talpa europaea | reverse complement strand
GGTTTTAAGTGGCAAATTAGCTATTTTTTTCAACACTCCAAATTTGGTTCTGATTTTATTGCCTTTTTATTATTTTTATTTTCTATTATATATTTTTTACATCATTTATGGGGACAATAACCAAGGTGAAAGTCTTCTTGTCCTGTAAAAGAAAATGTATAGTGTCGGTAGAAGCTGCGTCCAGAGAGAGATTTCCATTGTGCCAGGTCCTTCCTGCCCCAGAACAAGGATACACGCAACCTCACCCCAGATACTAGGCTGTATGCAGGGTGAGGATATGTTCCCTGAAATGAGAGCCTGGTGACTCCAGCCCATAGTCCCCCAAGCAAAAGAAGGAGCCAGAGACTTATTGGGGGTCAGATGTCACAGGACCCCAGGCAACCTGCCAAGAGTATACTTTAGCACCCATTGCAGTCAACACCAAGCCAACTGTGTGACATCACAGCTGCTCCCCACCCACCCCCACTGAGGTGCAGAGTCTGTGCCCACACAGAGAACAGAAGGAAAGGGAAGAAGCTGAACAGCCCCAGAGAGAACAGAGTCACTCACCGGCCTGGAACTGCTCCTTCCGCCAAAGTGCAAGAGACACACACGTCGCATGAGGGACTCTAGATACTGACACATCAGTGTCCACACCTAGTTTTCTACAAGAGAGGGACACAGGATTGACAGAAGAAACATATGGAAACATTTAGTTGATGAATTTATCTCTTTGATAACACACATACACACACACACACACACAACATCATGCTGCATCCTTTCCATGAGAGTCAAACCATAAAGCTTAATACCCAGGGTCTGAGAGGCTGGAAACCAACTGAATGGAAAGGCCCTTACCCAGATATGACCATCAAATTACACCTTGTCCAGTCACCGGCCACACACCCATCCTGCATGTAAGTTTCTCTTGAAAAAGTATTACTGAGATCAAAATTTCAAGGACTGCATTAATGTAAATAACTGACTGAGCTGAACATGCAGGTTGGCTCTAAGCCATAGGGAAAGAGCTACAAGGGGACTGAGCTGCACATGGGGGTGAGTATGACATGAGTGAGTACACTCAGGATATTCAGTAAAGGGTCCTGCCCACTCAGGATTGGTGGAGAAGGCTTTAGGAGGAGAGAGACATGCAGAGTAGGGGACATGGTCACACACTGAAAGGATCAAGCACTAGTGACATCTCTCCACATTTTCATGACATTTTCATGACATTTTCATGGGTGGTGGGAACGAAATCACCCCTGCAGACAGAGAAGGACACAGAAATATTGGATTGACTCATCTGATTGCTCCAAGAATAGGCCTGAGATGCAAACTTCCAAAAATACCTCTCTGTATAAGCAGAATAATGACTTCAAAGATGTCCATGTCCTCATCCCATGAACCTGTAAACATGTGTCCTTGACAAAGGAAAGAGAAAAACTGCAGCTGGGACAGAGACAGGACCTGGAAACAGGGATGTTACTGTGGATCATCAGGTGGAACCAATCACATGAACATTAACAGCCGTGACCCTGCACCTGTGCTCAGAGACAGTCACATGGTGATGGCAGAAGGGCCATAAAGAGGGTGCACGGCAGGCTGTGTAGACAGAGGATGGGGTCCCCAGTCAATGCAGGGTGCCCTAGATCCTGGGAGGGAAGGGTCTCCTGGAAGGAAGGAGCTGCCAGACCCTGGAGTTAGTGCCAGGACACGGTCTCAGGTGTCTGCCCTGCAGGCGTGTGAGATGATAAACTGTGTGGGTGATGCTGCTCAGAGTGTGGTGACGTGTGTCAGCAGCAGCTGGAGCTCTGATGCCCCATGTGGGGGCCCAGGCAGGTGAGCAGGGCCCTGGCAGGGGAGGGCCTGGAGGGAGCACCAGGACCCCATGATGCACATGGAGAGGTGAGGACCCAAAAGTGTCACCTGCTCTGGGGTGAGATGGAGGGAGAGAGAGGGACCTGGAGAGCAGGGAGGGAGGGAAGGATGGGTGAGGAGAGGAGGACAAGGACATGGGACAGGAGGAAGGAGCCAGAAGGCTCATCAATTTGCTGACCAGAAACAGACCCAGACCCTGACTCTGCTGTGGAGGGAGGGTCACTCACAAGCCCTAATGATCAGAGGGGACGAGCCTGCCCCCCTCAGCATGTGCTACACAGGCTCTTAGACCAGTGGCCCCAGGGGAACCCCTGAAATGACTGAAAGGGGAGCACAGGCCCCTCTCCCCTAGCGCCCCAAGGCCATGTCATCCCCGCCCCACGCCTGCCTGGGAAGGAGGAAGCAGGTCTATTGGGAGTCGCGCTACTCATGCCGTCTGACAAAAGTCCGGGCATGGGGCAGATTTCTGAAAAATCAGGAATCTCGTTAGCTGACACCAAGATTCTCCTCATTTGTTTATGGCTAGTTTCTACCATTGCTAAATACGCATTTAAAAGTAAAACTGCAAATACTGATCAATCACTGAATATCCAATTTGATGACAAACAGCACTGCATGATGCAAATATTACATTTTTTATAAAATTAGTTGTTCTCTGCCAAAAGGCAGTAATTCAACATTGGGCCTTACATTAACAAGTGAAAAAACTTCTGGGAACAAAAGGCTATAAATATCCCTTGGCCAAGTCTTTAATATGGGGATGTGGGCTTTTGAGGCAAGGGCTAATTGGAGAAGGAAATTCTCTTACTTTAAAGATAGCAGTTGGGTGGCAGACGTGATCCATGCTCCAACTGTAAGAAAATTCCTGATGAGCCAGGAGGCACCATAGCTGGCTCCTGCTAAATTCTTCCTGTTTGTTTAGGGCTGATTCCCCTGGAGGTGACAATTGGTATGGTAGCTGTTAGAGTATGCATTCAAGAATAAGTCAACAGCAATTTTATGACTCATCAAGCTAATAACCATGGCAGCACAAATAATGCACTTGGAAATAGTCAATGTTACAACAACTGATATGTCACATGTTAACCATTCTGAGAATCAAAAGCTGTAACCATCTCCAACCCTGCCCCTGATGAAATATTTGTAGTTCCTTAAAACAACAATCAGCAATCTTACAGACAAAAGGAATTTTCCCTTGATCTTAAAGTTAGATACAGAAACTAGGCTGACTAGATAAGTAGGGAAGTAATAGGTAGAAAACCCTTTTGTTAAATTAGGAGAATTCCTCCCTTAATTGAGAGCTGGGGGCTAGGGAAGAGTCAATGCGGCTTGCCTGGCATTAATGCCCTCCAGGCCCTTGGTTCCTTAATATCGAATCAATATTAAAACAATATACTATAGATGATGATTTCTAAATAAAAGCCTTCTGTTTTTTGCTTTAATCATTTGGCCATATGTTAGTCTAAACTTTGTAGGTTAGTTAGAAAAAAAAAAATGCCTTTGTCTCCCTTCCCCCAGGTAACTTCCTGCCCTTTGTTTCCCCTAGCCCTTAGTTAATCCTTCACTATGGCAAACATAGAAATGTTAGTTGCAGTAGTAGAGTAAGCTTTTTGCTAGTAATAAAATGACTGGTTGTTTAAGGTAAATGACTACTCTAAGAACACTTTTGTTGAGCAACTGTGCCTTCTTTAAATCAAAAAATAATAAATGTCATGATCTCTGCAGGTGGGCAAATAGACACTTGACTGTTCTTGAGAATGATGTGATGATTGTTATCTTCCTGCCTTAATGCATATGCTTATGTACTCACAGTTTGTTTGAAATGTATAAATAAAGGGTTGCTGAGACTCTCAGCAGGATGATGTCAGCACCCTGATCAAGTGTCTGCGTCTCCTCATTCCCCTTCCCCTTCCCTTATCATTTCTCTACAATTGCACCGACGCCTTCCCATCCTTCAGGAACCCCTGACACCCAGACTGCTGTGGCTGGCTCGCAACACAGGTCATTCCCCAACACTCAGGTCAGACATCAGGGGAGAGCCTGGGTTTCCCGACTGTGTGAGGAGAGAGGGGGAGAGAGGAAAATCCAGGATCCACATTTTTAGACATAAGAAACAACATTTTCTTGTACACACTGTGTATAAATGTATGACACCAGCCACACCTGCACAAGGTCACTGAGGAAATTGGAATTTCCATCTTTTTTCAGTTGCTTGATAAGAAGAAACAAGATCCCATGAAATGATTGGGCTGCCTGTGTGGCCTCTTTGAGAAAAAAAGAGCTTTTGTTTACTCGTTTTTACCAAGACATAGTTGACATGAAGCTCTATGCTCCACTACACCACTCTTGCACACTCTAAACCAAGAGGGAATGGGGAAGGAGAAGAACAGCAGGGGCAGAATGAACAAAGGGAGATAATGGGCCTGAGAGTTAATTTGAGACAAGGCACGTCAAGTACTATCATACACTTCACTGCACTCGCAGTTAATTTTCATAGTAAAACTAAGTTATAAATTGTTGTTCAATTTTATAATAATGACATCACATCACACATGTACCCATCTATGAACCTGTTGATACTGGAATTGTCAGGCCTAGTCTCCCAGCCAGGAACGGATCCCAGGCTGCAGGGCAGCGCTGAGCCCCAGCTGCCAGACCCCCATGGGTTGGTGTCTCACGAAGCCGCAGCAGGAACTTCGCAGATGCTCAGGCAAGCAAGCGAGAAGAGGCAGGTTTGTTTAGAGAAAGAAAAGTTTATTGAGGAGAAAAAGAGCAGAAATAAAGTGGGACTCCCAGGCCAGGGAACCAGGCCTGGGAGGGGCAAGGAAGCCAAAGTGGAGTCGTGTCTCAGGGAATATAGACCTTTTTTCCCTCATTATTCTAAAGCTCCACCAGTCTCTTTGTGATTGGTTAGTTCTCGGCTGTCTCACTTAATTTGCTACTGAGTGGGGATCTTCACATTCCTTATCTAACAGCTTTCTCTTTCCCCATTTGTTGCATCTTTATCTTTATGGCCCAGTCCTCTGGATGGGCATCCCTGCATTGAAGTTAAACAGCTGCCCTTCTAATGTGTCCATAAATTAAACCACTCTCCATTTTTCCAATCTCCGCCTCCCTTTACCACCTGAAGGAAAACAGGACCAGCATTAACAATGTTGTCCTTGGTCCTGGGATGTTTGTTTTTCCTAGTGGAATGTGTTACTTTCCCTTGGTTGTCCTTATCTCTGAAGCCTCCCTAAACTCTTCAGAGGTTCCCTCCTGCACTGTCCCTAAAACTGACTAATTTCTAGCTTGCCCTGTGTCTCACTGTCAACATGAAAATGTTGATTCCAGTAATTTAATGTTGTTTCATTTAACAATATAAAAAAAAAGAGTGGGGTGTGCAAAAAAAAAAAAGTTTATCTTAAAATACATGAAACATAAACTCAGCAGAAACTAGAATGATGATAATGACCACTCTGTGCTCCTCACTGTGTGAAAATCAATTCCCAGGGGAACCAGGGAGACTCTCAGGAGGGTCCTCATTCCCCTGGTCCAGTCCCCTCCTCCACAGTCACCCTCTCTGTGGCTCAGGGTCTGTGTTCTGGACCATAAACAAACCCCTGAGCAGGGAAAGGGCGTGTGACTCAGGCTCACCAGGCTCAGATCTCCCTTCATCAGCATACCTGAACTTCCCTGCAGGACCCAGTGCCAACCCTGCCCTGGGGACACTGGGGGGTGTGGGTGTAGGAGAGGGAGTTCATATCAGAGGCAGCCTAGTGAGAGAGTTACCTCAGAAATAGTTTATAAAGTTGTCATTTCTTCAGAAATACTTCAAAAGGGTGCCATGCAGCCCGTTATATTTCATGTCCAAGGCTTGCACAGTCTCTGCTCTACCCACATTCAAACGTGGTGACTGACCTTTGGCCTCTCTTCATTCCCTCTGTCCATCCAAACCTCTAGAAGGTGCTTCTCCCACTGCAGGGCAAGTGAAAAATTATCAGGATTTTCCACCCTCCCACCATTAGTATTAATGATAGACACCTGTGGGCTTGCATGCATGCCTGATGGTGGACCCTGGAGTAGGGTGTGGGCATCATAAGTGGGCACACCTGGGCTGAGAGACTGGGCTTATAAGGACAGCATAATGGGGATCCCAGAAGTGGTAGAAACAGCAAAGAACAAGAGCAGAACCAGCAGAGCAGCAAAGGACCGGAGACCACGTGAGGACGCCAGAGAGCCCAGGAAGAATGAGGCTCTTCCTGGCCTCCCCTGCCCCCTGCCTGCCATGTACCTGGGAGCCACACTACAGATGATGTAAAAAGCTCAATAAAAGCCTGAAAAATCCAAGAGCTCCAGGTGTTGTGGCCAAGATCAGCAGACTCGGCGAGCATAGCCTCCAAGAATCCAAAGACAGCTGATGTAAATGCAAAAGGGAGTTTATTATGGGCTCGAGTCCGGGCCCTCGACACGCACCGATGCAACGGCAGAGGTCGAGAGCCCTGAACAGAGGAAGCAGGGGTATCTTATAGGGTCGCGAGTGGCGCGAATTTTGCAAGAAGCTGGCAATTACTCATTGGCTACTACAAAGGCATTTTGGCGCGCGCGGTTACAGTTTCAAACTGATTGGACGGTTAGAGATGCTGTCCCATTTATGGACAGGACTGCCCTCATTGGCGGCTGGGGTGGTCTGCTTTTTCGTCACCAAGTGGAGTGAGGGTTGTGACTGCTGAAACTATCTCCGGAATGCGGCTGGACAAGGACTAACATATCAAGGTGGAGGATATACAAAATGGCGAAACCTCGGTTAAGCTTGGTTCCACACCAGGACTCTCCTTTCCCTGGCTGCCCAGATCATAGAGAACCTGCTCTGTGCCTTGCTGGCACTGCACCCACACACCCCTCTACTTATGTCTAAAAAACCCAAAACAAACAATGACCCTAAGCCTTTCAGAGAGCCAAGAATTCTCCTAAAAAGGAAGGTTATAGCTCTGAACAATTGTATATTGTTTATCTTCTTACAAAGTCATACAAAGACCTAATTTTTCACATTCTTTCAGGTATTCCACAGGCCCCAATCCAGGAGTCCATAAAGACCCCAGGAGCTATGACTGAGACTCAGAACACCTGCTCTACAGCTACTAATTCTTCAGCAACCAAAAAGGCTTAGAGGGAAAATCCAGCTTGACATGGAGCAGAGTGTGAGGAGACAGAGAACCAAGAAGAAACAGGAAAACCAAACAGGAACCAAGACAGCTCAGGAATTGTGGATCCAGAAGGATCCATAACCAAGGACCCCCCTTAGCAAGAACTGATTCCTAAGCAGGCAAATAGGATTTCTAGAACCTTCTAGAGATCAGCAATTCCTGATCCACAGTTCTCACCCTGCTGCAGCCTCTCCTCAGATTGACCTCCCCACTGTCCTCACCCACAGGAAGGACCAGGTGA
The DNA here is from genome assembly GCF_964194135.1 of Talpa europaea. Classification (NCBI taxonomy): domain Eukaryota; kingdom Metazoa; phylum Chordata; class Mammalia; order Eulipotyphla; family Talpidae; genus Talpa; species Talpa europaea. Next base: position 101,959,523 of record NC_140068.1, on the reverse strand, counting down.
CAAGGGGTCAGAGGGTGTCCTGACCCCACATGATCTGCGGGGAGGACAGGGCAGGTGGAGGCAGGTCTGTGCTCACAAGGGGGGCCCTGCAGTTCTCAGATGGAGGCTCCAGAGTGAAGGAAGACCAGGTAGCCCAGGTCCTTACTGGTGGGGGTCCCTGACAGAGAAGGGGCAGAGGGGAGGTTGGGAGGGGGTCCTAGAACCCTCAGGGCCACTCACCTGCATACAGCTGGGCCTTACTCCAGGCTGGAAGGGAACACGCAGGTGAGACCTCAGCACAACCACCTGCTCATGTGATCCAGGGGCTCTGGGTTCCCCCTGTTCTGCAGGTGAGACTCTCTAGGGGGTGGAGGGAAGAGGCTAAGAGGTCATGACCTCCTGCCCTGTGCAGACAGCAGGGGGTAGAGGGAAATCCCTGGATTAGGTTTAGAGGCTGCAGGACAGACTGACCCAGCCCTGCCTGCTGCTGCTGTGGGGCTTTGGGCAGGACACTGAGCGGCTCTGGGCCTCAATGACTTCAAAGCTCCTGCTTCACCTGCTACTCAGTGTTGCTACACAGGGTCAAAAACAGTACATGGGAAGATATTTTTTAACAGACATATTCCATAATTATCACATTCAGTATTTGCTTGGAAATTAATGGGAAGATGAAATAAAAACAGAACATGGACATCACCCCAGCTCCAGAGTAGAAATGGCCCATCTTCCTCCAGTGCAGTATTTCCAGTGATAAAAACTCTCTGGGAGAGGGAAAGTCCCCCCACTCCCTCCCATGCAAGGTCACCCCATCCTCTCCCAGCACTACTGATCGGCATCTTAAGTTGCAGAGAGAACAGACCCTCCTTGGGGTTGTTTGGGGAGAAAGGACAGGAGGAGGTCACACTCCTAAACTTCAAGAGCCCTTTTACTTATCAAAACCCAGAGCCACTGGCTTTACTTCCAGGTGCTGACCAAGAACGAGATACATTGAGGACTAGAAAGCCAGCACCTGGTGGGAAAGTCAGGGCTGGAATGAGACCAGGATGCAGGAGACTCCAAGGGTCACCACCCACCAGGATCCCAAGAATGGGGGCAAAAAGTACCCATATCTGGGGAATCCACGGAGCAGGGTCCTGCCTCCTACCAGCTCCCACTTCCACCCCAGGAAAAGTTACACATGTCTGTGCTTAGACAGCCAAGGGGAGGGACCCCTGGGCACAGGGAACAGGGACCCAGGACACCTGGAGCATCACTCACCAGCCAGGTAAGCTGCCTTCCTCTGGTCTGAAAGACAACACATGACACAGGTGAGCTAAGAACCAGAATGTCTCCTAGGAAGGGGACATAGAGAGTTCAGGAGGGAGAGCAGAGATTACCTAGAATTGCCTGGAGTTCCTCTGAAAGAGAATTAAAAATATAAGCATAAACTGTCCCTAAGAACAAAATGTGTGCATAGAGAAGACACAAAAAGGAAAATCTCTGCGTCCTAGAAGTTCCACCTTCAGACCAATATGAGCCTCCAAGCTCCACTGTCCCCTCTGGGACTCAGCACCTACTCTGATCTCCCTGCAGAGGGACCCTGGGCTCTGGCTCTGGTGTCAGCTTGTCCCTTTCAGCACCCACTGCAATTCTCACCAGCCTGCACCTGTCCTGCCTTACCTGTGTCCTTCAGTGCCTCCACCATTTTCTGTAGGTCCTGCTCCTTAACCCAGCACATAATGTTCTGATGCAGCAGCTCCCACATCAGTGTGGAATGTTCTCTTTGGGTATAGCAGGCAGACCCCAGGATCAGGAGCAGCAGCTAGGGTAGGTTCACCAAGAAAGCCAGCTTCCAGGGAGAGGCCCGGAGGGAAGAAGGGCTCTGCAGTCAGAGACCCCACAGATACCCCATCAGGACAAAGCCCAGGACAGCCCAGCCCAGCACCCCTGGGGGTGTCAGCCCCTCCCTCTGACCCTGCAGGGAGTGGGGAGGCGAGAGCTGGGCTGTCCTGCGATGACAATGGCCATGGCCTTCTGGCCAAGGACAGGGTTGAGGATGGAGCAGGTCACGCTCCCCGCAGAGCTGTCTCTCACCACCAGAGAGGCCTCCATGCTGAACAGCCCCTCAGTGTCCTGGGCCTGGACCTTGGAGAACTCCAGGAACTGCTCCCCACGGGGGTGTCTCCACTGCACCTGGGGCTCTGGGAACCAGCCTGAGGCCGTGCACACCACATGCACCCCTTCTTTCTCTAGCCCTGAGATGTGCACTTGGGGGGCAAAGCCCACACCTGTGGAGGGAGATGAGAGCCAGGTGGGGCAGGACCCTCCTGTGCACACCTCCAAGGGAGGCTATCAAGGTGCAATCTGAGGGGTCTGGGGGAGACCACCCCTTGGGGAGCAAGATGATGACCTGACATGTTCATCTCTACCTTTCTATATATTGTTTTTATAATTAAATAAACATGCTCAAATCTTTGTAGAATTCTTTTCTTGTTAGAAGAGTACACCTCATTATCCATAAACAGCTGTATTTTCTCATTTCTCAGCAACCTCTCAGCCTCCATTTGGCAGCTTCTCCTTCTAGTCCATTCTGTTCTGGGTGATGGAAACAAAGTTTCCCATTTGTCAACCCCAGTCTCCAAGGTCTCCTCACCCTGTCTCCATTCAGGACACTCCTGATCTCATCTTGAAAACAACTCCATCTTGGTTTCATCACTTCCCTCTGAATGTGGCTTTTTGTAATTTGGACCCCCTGCTGAGTCCCTTTCCTGACTTTTCTCCCTGCACCTGCTTCTTGAAGGCAGGACATTCCCAGGGTCCAGTCTTAAAGACCCGTCTTGTCTCACACCCTCTCCCAGGGCTTCTTCTCCCTCAGCTTTCGTGTCTCCTCATACTTCACTTCCAGATATCACCTCACCAGACCCCCACCTCCCTCCCTGATAGCCCCATCCCTGTGGGTTACATCTGTCAGGATTCCTCACATGCTCTTTACAACCAAATTTCTACCTCTGAACTCGTGCTGTTGTCTCATCTGAGGTAAAATAGTGATAAAAATATTCCTAATTCTTCACCCTTCTTCATATCAAGCTCACACACTGCCATATACATTTTACTCACACTCTGACTCTGGGTTCAGTCATGTGACCTCATGTGTCTAATGATTAGCTCATGTGACTAGGTAAACATTTAAATAGCTGGCCCCAGGGGTCTTCCCTCTGCCAGATCCATGGAAGGACATTGTAGTCCAGGTGCTGGAGCATGAGCTCATGGAGCAAGGTCTGTCACCAGCCTTTCCCCCCGAAGCTGTCCTCCCTCAGCCAATACTCAGTGTCTATCATTCTTGTAAACAAGCCCAGCCAAGATCCACTGGTGACTTTTTCATCTGACCAAAAAAATGTAGGAGTAAGTTCACCAACCTGCCACCTGCAGCTCCAGTCTGGCTTGCTCATGGAAGTCTCCGTTACTGAAGAAGCAGGTGAACAGCCCGTTGTCAGAAGCCCAGACCCTGTGGATGTGCACAGCGGCCACCCCCTTGCTAAGGAATTTCCCCACCAGTGAGGTCCGCCCTGTGCACTGGGCCATCAGCTCCTCATTCCACTCTTGTCGGTCTTGATAGGTGAACACTGACTCCAGCATATTGGACCGGAACCACCTCAACTCCATGTTCTCTGCACTCATGACTGGGTCCAGGAAGCAGGGCAGTGTGGCATCTTCAGCCAGCTCTGCTACTATGGGCTTTGAGGGGCTAAACACACGGAACCTCTCTGTGAACACAGACATGGGAGTTAGAAAGGCTGAGAGACACAGTCATATCAGGGAACACAACCTATCACTGGGGGAGGCCAAGGCAGGCTAAGGGAGGGTGTCTGATGAGCAGACAGCTGACATGAAGGATTAACAGTGACAGTTCTGAATCTGGGAAAGATCTTCCAACCACATCTTGTGGTCCAGAAATAATGTCAAATATGCTCCCTCATTCACTAGTGTCCCTGATAGCAGGACCTTCCATGAAGAACTCTAACTCCATGATTCTCACCTTCGGCATCACAATCTCCAGGAGGGCTTGTAATTGTAAAATGCAGGGACCCTACCCCAGGCCTGATGCAGCAGATTGGGATGTACCCAAGAATGTCAATTTCAAAAGAGTTCTTGGGGAACTAAGAAGGTGTTTGAGGAAATCCATTTCATTGCACAGAGGATCATCAATGTGAATGAGTGGACAGGGCACCCAGAGAACACCAGGCTTGCGACAGAACTGGGCACTCTCATACAGCAGTTACCAGGCAGACAGCGCCAAAAGGGATACAGAGGAGAGTCATGTTTCACTGACCAAGAGTTAGGCAGAGAAGACACCTGAGACTGTGGTCAGTGTGGGGGAAGCTCAGCACACACTGTGGGGTTGCCATTAAACCAGGCACCTGACCCTGGGCAGGGAGAGCTGACAGTGAGGGGCTCACAGCTCTGACTGGGCACTCCCAGCCAACAAGGTGCCCAGTGAAGAAACAACGCACAGAGCTAGAAGCACCCCCACTCCCCTGAATCTCAGGGAGAGTGTGCACAGGGAGAGTCTCAGGGCTGAACTGAACTGGGAGAGGCAGGTGTCAGGGGTGCCACAAACATAAGCTCATGCACCCCAGCCAGAGCACCCACATCAGAGATTGGATGACTGCAGGCCCCACAGTCTCTGACTCAGCATCTCAACTGTCAGGTCTCTAGTCCTACATAAGTTACAAATCTAAAAACACAACAGGGTCACCTGATGGAAAGTGAGAAGTACTTCAACTATCTAAGTTACCACTACAGATGCATTTTTTCAAAAATAGGAAATTTTTGTCTGTGTTTACACATTTAGTTTTATTGTAACAAAGCAACTTGTATACTTTTAGCTTTAAAACTGAGCATCATCTTTCCTTTCCAGCGAAACAAAAAGAAAATTAAAAAATGAAACAGGAACAAAATTACAATAGAGAATGTCAATTCCAAATAAGATCCTACAGGTTCTGCTAATTCTCCCATTGAGTGGCAGGGCTCAAGTCATCATTAGGGGAGAATTTTATTTTAAAAGTGTTATCTTAAATTGCAAGGATGTCCGTTAAACATCACAATGAAACATGTCAAAGGAGAAGCTACGTTGTAAAATTGCCCACTTAACCCACCCAAATATCACAAACCCACCCTTTTTTTTTTTAAGGATTTACTTATTTATTTATTTATACAATCACTGGGTACAGTCAGAAGTGTGGGAGGGTGAGAAAATCCACCAGAGCAAGAGCAGGGAACAGAACAGGCAGACTGATGAAATACACTTCTGAGGGGAGCAGCGGACAAGATAAGAAAGGTCTGCCACGCCATGTGGGACCCTCGCTGGCTGGCCAGGATCAAACCAGCCCTGCAGAGGCTGCAGACAGCTTCACAGCGCTGTGCTCAACTACCTGCACCAACTGGGGAGGCCCTCAAACCCACCCTTTTGTTGACCTTCTATAACCCCATTTTTCTAAGGTTTTTTTTTTCTTTTTTTAAACAAGAGAAAAATAGATACATGTTGGTAAATGCTAACTGCCATGTTCACATAGAGACACAGTGTAATCTCTGAGCCCAATATACAGAGAAAGGAGGAAAAAAGCTAGAATTCTATGCACTACTACACAGGGGCCTAGCACTCTCCAACTTCCAGCAGCACTAAGGGAGCAGAAGGTTTTTCTTTTTTCCCACAGAGCACAGTGGTGTTGATTCCATAAAGTTTTTGTTGAGTCAGGAAGAGATAAAAATGAATTTGGAACAGAAAGGAGTAGAGAGAGATTCTTTTCCCACTGTATTCTGCTCAAGGTATTCCCCCCCATAATAAGTTGAGAACCATGGTATAAAGGAGAGAAAAAGAGACCTCAAAAAACAGGGCAACTGAGCACAGGAGGGAAAAAAAAAAGACTGCAACTTGTTTCCAGGGATGGAGAAAATTAAAAATATTGGAATCCATCAGTGTTCCATGAGTCATCTTTTCCTTCATTCTCCTCTCCTTCTTTCCCCTCATCATCATCTTCATCTTCTTCACCTTCATCCTCATCTCCTTCTTTATCAATGTCTTCCAATCCTTCTTCTTCCTCCCCTTCTTCATCATCCATGTCAGGAACCACGTAGTACTGTAATGGATTTAGGTAGATATCATCTTTGATGGCCTCTCCTAATTCATCTGCATCCGCATCAAAATGGTCAGTAAACCAGGTGAAGAAGCTCTCTGGCTCCTCGTGCTGTCTCTTCCTGCTGGCTTTATTCTGTATTTGACTTGAATGTTTTGTCAAATCTTTTCCAGATTTCCATTTGATTTCAGTGGACTTTGAAGAGGGATCACCATCCTCATTCAGATGAAATTCTTTGGAGGTGACTTTATTTACAGAAGTTACAGAACTCTGTTTCTGTAACTTGATATAATATCTTCAAATCCTGTCACTTCAACTCGTGTCAAATAATCCACTGCCTCTTCATCTTCCTCCCCAAGCAGTGCAGATACTTGTGGATGGCTATCAAATGTTGTTACCCAAAAATCTGGCATTTTGGTGATCAATTCTGACCTCTTCTGAAAAAATGGTTGGCCAGAGTTTCTTATATTTCTGTCTACTTTCAAAATCTCCTCACTGGCTTGTTCATTAACTCTATTTCATTTTGCACTTCATCAATATGTTCAATTGCTTCTTGTTGCTCTTTTTCTGAGGTCTCATTGGCCCCATCATGGTTGGAGTTGAGGTCCTTTATACTGACTTTGGCCTCCAGCTCCAAGACTTGGTGCTGCTCCATGGTGGGGAGGGAGGAGGAAGTGGGCTGGGGAAGGGAAGGGGGAGAGAAAGGAAGGCAAAGGGGGCAGGCAGCAACATCCACTCACACCATATGTGCTCAGGCACCAGCTCTGGTCCAGCTCCCTCCTCCCAGCACTTGCTCTGCACTCCCTTGCCCTCCCCTCAATCTTGTGCTGCCCTCATGGCCTGTCCAGGAGGAAGAGGTTGGCTGTTGACCTTGCCCAGGCTCGGGCAGCTGGGCTCCCTCACTCACACTTCAAGCTCTAGCTCACTGCTCCCTCTCCAGAGCCGCCTCCTCCCCAGTTTCTGGGGCTCACTCTGAGATGTAAGCCAGAGGTGCACAAGGTAAGGGGATTCCCCAGAGACAGAGTGGGGAGCAGAACAGGCAGACTGATAGAAATAGACTGCTGAGGGGAGCGGCCATTTAAAACATCATGGATGGAACTTGAAGACATTATGCTAAGACAAAGAACAAAGGCAATTCCTGAAGGAGGACATCCCAGACCCTTGGGCCCCAACCAACCAAGGGAAACACAGGAACAGGGAGGGACTTACTCACCTTGCCCCCGCCTCCCCGCAGGGGGCAGCTGGAGGAGGAGCAGCAGGAAGGGGAGGAGGCAGAGCACAGAGCTGGGGCAGGAGCAGGGCGCCATCTCCTCAGGGCTGGGGAGAGACAGGGCAGGAGGCAGCCAGGCCCACACAGAGGAGCAGGGCAGCCAGGAGCTCTGGGCTCAGTGGGGGAGCAGGACCCAGGGACCCCCACCAGCAGGAGCAGGGAGCTTCCTGGTGACTCCGTAGGCCTTGAGACCAAGGAGGACAGACCTGGCTCCTCTCAAGGCTTCTGAGCCTCTGTGCTGCTAGAGACCATGAGGTTTATTGGAGGAAAACATCCTCCCTTCCCTTCCCACACCATGGAACCCACACCCCAGACCTACTCTGCTCAGAGCACCAGGACCCTCCCTTCACAGCACCTGGGCCTGAGGTGCAAACTGCTCTCACTCCCCATCATCACACCCAGTGACTCCCCAGGACAGAGGCCCAGACCCAGGCCCCCATGAAGGATAGGCCAGTGCCTACTTGTGTCCTGTCCCCTCAGTGTAAGCAGATGTCCCTGAGAAGCCTCAAGACACACTACACTGTCCCCAAGGGGTCTGGGTCCTCCCACAGGCCCCTGTCCTGTTCTGTCTGCTTTTCAGCTCACCTGAAAGTCAGACCTTCCCCAGCCCTGACCTGCCAGGGCCAAGGACAAGGTCCTGCCCCAAACACAGCAGGAGCTGGTCAGATTCCTGCTGAGGGCTTCTCCTCTTCCTCTCTAACTCTGTGGGGGATTCCTGCCTCAGGGTGAGACAAAGCAGCAGAGAAGGGAAATGAGTCATGTGCAGAGAAAACACCCTCAAACTACATACTGCTGGAGTTGGGGGGAGGCAGGCCATAATCCTGGGAGAGCAGTTTCTGGGGCTCACTCTGAGGTCATCTCTAGACTCAGCCACTCTCTGTGTGACCATCTTCATCAAGTCTCTTAACCTTCCTGCCTCACTTTCCCCACAGAAAAATGGGAACATTATCAGCATCTCCCAACCAAGGTTGGAATGAGAATTACATGAATTATATTGGAAGAGTCACTAACTAAAATTCTAGAACAGGGTCCTGCCCCAGGATGTTATAGACACATATTAAAATAAGTGAAGGACAATCTTCAGTGAGGTTGTGCTGAGTCCTCTTAGAGCTGCACCATTTCCTGTGCCACCTCCCATCCCACCCAGTCTCACCACATTCTCAGCTCCTCCTTACAGTCAGCTGCTCCCTGCTTTCTTTTCTTAAAAGAAACATGTCTTCCAAACTGACATACCTGCTTTGAAATGGTGGGGCTTCCACGTCGTCCCTTGGAAATTGAGAAGTTTCAGTGCTTCCCCAAATCTTCTTACAGAGTTAGCACCTGCTGTTAGCTGCTCAGGAGTCCTGTTGGGTGCCAAGGGGGCCTCATGACTTAGAGAAGATGGTTCCCAAGTGAGTAGACAGGGAGAATTTGGCATGCATTAAGGGGTGTCTCACCAGGGATGGGATCCCTGGGATCCTCCTAATTTTCTTTTAAAAATGCAATCACCCTTCTCTGGCTCTTACACTATCTGAAAGTGAAAGCTGAAATGCAATACCAGCAGCCTCTACCCTGCCCTCTAGAGAGTGCACCCCCATTTCAGGAAGGAAACAGCAGGAAGAAGCTTCAATAGAGGGGAGGTACAGGGACCCTAACACCCCTGCAAGCACAGCGGGAGGCATCCACCTAGCACCTACTGTGAGCATGCACTGTAGGTCTGCTTGGCTTCCAGACCCAGAACTAGGGGACAGTGAGGAGGCCAGTCAGGACTGACTCTGAGCCCCATGCAGGGCTCAGTCTGTGCCAGATGGTGACAATCCCAGTAACCCCAGGTCAGCTGTCACCCCACTTGGCATTGCCTGTGAGGAGCCACCAGGGGGCTTGTTTTCTTCTCCTCAAAGCAGCTGACCCAGGATCCCCACAGCCTGGACACCAGGAGTCGGCACTGGGCATCAGGAGCTGCCAGAACCTGGTCCTGCCCACACTGCGTGGATGGGGCCTGTGGCTTGTTCAGATGTTAATGTCACCCGAGATCTGGTCACAGTGACCAGACCCTGTCCCTCCAGGACACAGGGTCACCAGGAAAGGCCAGGGATCCTGGGTCTCCCTCCACCCTCACTTCCTGTGGTTTCCCCTTCTCAGTGAAGGGCACCTGTGTCCCAACAGTTATTTCTGCCAGAGACTCCAGGGTCCTCTTCACTGTCCACTCCCCAACCACTCTGCTTCCAATGCACCCAAATGTTCACTCCATGTCCATGACCAGCACCAATTCCACATCACCCTCATTTCTCACTTGGCCTAAGGATCACCCCACCCCAACGCCTGCCTCACCTCCCCAAGGCCATTTCCTTCCAAGGTCATGACTCTCTCCAGTCAGGTCACGTCATCTTCCTGTCTCATCCCTTCAGGGCATCCCTCTGCTTAAAGGAGGATTTCCCAGCCTTCTCCCTCCATCTCTTAGCCCCTACCATTTTCTCCCAGGGGCCCACTCTGGCTCTGGTGACTCCTCCAAGTCAGGGAGCTCTCCCAGCCTTGGGCCTCCTGATAGTCCCTGATGTTCCTGCTGCCTCTGCTCCCCAAACCCTCACCTTTCAGGCCTCACCTGAAGTGACCTGCTTAGAAGGGCCTCTGCCAACCTCCTGATCCCACTTCTGTACCCCATACCTGCTTATTGGTCTTTGAGGGGACTGTCCTCCACCCCAGCCCTGATGTGTGTCATCTGGGAACCATGTGGGATCCCGGGAGGAGGCCCTGTGAGTCCTGCTCCCTGTCCAGCAGGAGGGGCCTCACCAGCCTCAGCTGAGCTTGTCTGCAGAGGAGAAACTGCTGCTGCCCATTGGCTTCTCAGCTTCATCCACTCAAAAAACCCCTCAGTCCACTGAGAACACGAGACGTCACCTCTAACCTGAGCACCAGCCTCTGACAGACACAGTGTCCACCATGATCCCCTCTCTGCTATTCTAGCCCCCCAAATATAAATGGGTCACTCATCACATCTCAGTGAGTTGGAATCTTTCAGGACAGCACCTGTTACTGCCCCAGGCAGCACCAAACGGGGCACAGTCATGCTTCATTGAACAAGAGGTGCGTGGAGAGAGACACCCGGGGCCTTTGGTCAGGGTAGGGGAAGCTGCAGCACACACTGTGGGGCTGTCACTCAACCAAGCATGTGACCCTGGGCAGGGAGAGCTGACAGTGAGGGGCTCACAGCTCTGACTGGGTGCTCCCAGCTAACAAGGTCCCCAGTGAAGAAACAAGGCACAGAGCTGGATGCACCTCACTCCCCACTCAGGACTGGCCCCACCCTCCTGAATCTCAGGGACAGTGTGCACAGGGAGAGTCTCAGGGCTGAACTGAGAGAGGCAGGTGTTAGGTGTGTCACAAACATGAGCTCACACGCCCCAGCCAGAGCACCCGCACCAGAGGCTGGGTGACTGTAGACCCCACAGTCTCTGACTCAGCATTTCAAGGATCAGGTCTCTAGTCCTACATAAGTTTCAAAAATTGGAAATTTAAACCAGCAAATTAAGCCCCAGAAACATGCCCAGAAACTTGAGGCCTCAAGGGAACATGAAATCACAAGTGACCAACTCTCAGGTACACAACCACAAAGCCATGGAAGATCATATCTTACTGTCAAGTAGAGTTCAGCATTGCCATTGCAAAGAAAGCCAGAGATGGAAAAAACACAGAAAAGTGAATCAAAGAAATAAAACAAATTTGAGAATAATAAATGAATGTCTTAGAAAATAAAATCAGTGAACAGAAAAGAAATTGAAGCCTTAAATGAACATCACAGAGACGGAGAATCTAAAATGATCAACAGAGAAGCTACTCACTCCTGGAGAAGCTATTAGAGCAGAAAAGACCAAAGAGAAGATCAAATCAGTGACCTCCAATAACAATGAACAATGGACTGAAATTAGAAGAAAAAAGAGAAAAATGAAGAAAAAATGGAAGAACGAACTACCTCTATGAGGAAAGCAATATAAGTATAATGAATACTCCACAATTTGGAGAGACAGGAACAGGGGTTATTCAAAGAAATAGTAAAATTACATTATATACACACACGGTGAAATAGTACTCAGATTTTTTTTAAATCTTCATTTTTATTTATGCATACAAGAACTGGGGTGTAGGCCAGAGGTGCAGAGGGTGAGAAGATTCACCAGAGACAGAGTAGGAAACAGGACAGGCAGATCTACTGAAATACATTGCTGAAGGGTGCCGGGGACCAGCCTCCAGCAAAATGTCATGTCAGGGGTTCCTGAAAGGATGAGATGGCCTAGGCAACACATTAAGGGCTGAAGGGAAGGGGATAAGGTAGGAAGGAGAAACTGACACTCGATGAGGTGCAAGTATCTTCTGCCAAAAGACTCAGCAGGTTTTTATTTATTCATTTTTAGTAAGCAGAAAAATTACATCATCATGTGCAAAGCAGAAACAATTAGTGTATTTTATTCCCATGGACTACAGGTTCCTATGGGTCTCAGCCAGATGGTAGCCTTCAAGGTTAATAGATAAAAAACTAAGCCTTACACTAAAACTTATTATTTCAGCTAGACAATTACCTAAGACAGTGGATAGCCGCCAGTACACCCCATCAGCTAAAGCCTAAGCATCAAAAGACTCTTCTATTCATATGGCCTTCATTCAGAGACCAGCTGCTTCTCAGTTATCAAAACTTTTTCTACCTAGAAACTTCTTGACACAGTTAACTTCATTTAAAAACTTTCCTAAGAAACTTCTTAAAAAAAGGAAACTTCTAAAAAAGCAAAAGAAGGATTTACTATAATTTTTGTTCTGGGATGCTTGTCAGGCATGTGCAATAAATTGTCTCCCATTGTCAAGTGGGCCAAATTGTTTAACAACTAATTTCTAAACAGATAATTTTCCATGCCATTTGCTTGCAGTATACTGATACGTATAGTTTATTGCCTAATGTACTTTCTGATAATTTTTTCTCTTTTTATGACCAAGAACAAAAAATAAAGAGATGTTAGATCTTCAGCCCCATGGTGTGAGGCTCTTTAGCTTTGGCCCCAGTGTGTGAGGCCCTTTAACTTAGCTGCTTGCCAGTGTCTTATCTGGCTGGGGCAACAAGGCCCCCTGCAGTATCTCCCCCTTTTTTGTTTTTGGCCATTATTTGCATAATTCATAACTCAATACAAGTCTGATTGATAGCACAGAAAAGCAATTTGGTAAACAATGGGAAGAGAATCAAAATAACCATGGTGACAAGCAAAATAATACCTATGGCAATAAGTGATGGGAACCAGGCGGCCTTAATGGTATAGTGTTGCAAGGAAGCCAGAAGGGAAGCAGCAACCTCGGCAGGGGTGGACAAGGGGACATGAGCTAAACTAATTGCTTTAATATCTTCTTGCATAGCAGTAAAGTCCAGGGAAACATTTGTGTTATCCCAAACACCCAGCAAATGATTTTTGACATTATTCCAAGAAACAGAAGAAGAGTTATAAACATGTGGAGTGACACAAATCCATTCGTAATCAGAATGACATTTAGCAGTCAAGTGATGTGTTGAATTTGATTACCAATATGCAAGAGTGATTCCTTGAGAATGTTCAAGCGAGCCTCAAACTTGTTATCAATACAGACTTGGATAATCAAAGCATGTGTGATGTTACAAGACAATTCATTAACATGTGGTATGATGACAATTCATCCAATGTCATCATACCACAGCTGTTGTAAGCTTACAGGGAGCATAACATAAGGAGGTTGATGTAAGATAATAAAAGTCACTTTAGACAATGAGCCAACAGAGGCAATACAGTTGGTGAGGATGCAGCCAGTACAATTAACTTGAAAAGCATGGTGATGACATGTAATTGTTAAATGTCCAGGGCCCTCAACGAGGAGGGCATGAGGGGGGCCCACACAAGCCCATATGGTGGAAGTATTCACAGAATGTCCAGGTCGGCAAAAAAGGACAGGTGAAGTGGTGACAAGGAGGCGAAACAAATCCGGGTATGTACGGGAACCATTTGAAGTGTGGACGATGTAGGCGGGAGTAATCCAGCCAGCTGAATACCACCAGGTGATGGGTTCAGAGGTGGAATGAGGCAATTCGACTGGTTGTAAATGAGAGCGTCCTGTAGGAGAAACCTATAATCCTTGGGGACATTAGTGGTGGATATAATTGCTCCAAGCACTGAAAAATCATAAATAGAAAGATTAGTCTGGTAAGGCTGGTAGCAAATTCCTGCAGAGGGAAACATACAAGTATGCCAAGTGGGAAATCCGTAATCTCTATCAATAGTATTTCGGGAATTATCTTAGTTGTAAATCGAACAGGCTGGGAGAGTGGAGGACACTGAAACTTGAGTTATGTTTTCATTAGTGCTGGGAGGACCAAGGAGAGATAAAAGCAGTACCCATAAATCACAGTTAGGTCTGGAGGAGGAAGGTTTTGGGGATTCTGTCAACAAATATTTGTCGTTAATAGGTAGGCAGCAGGCAGTTGAGACTTCATGTAGTTAGGATCAGAGGTAAAACACATAGGAGGAGAATCCACGCATCCATGAAAAGAAAAGTTATTAGTGCTTTTAAACAAAATAAAAGAGTCTGAATTGCCACCTAGTAAATCAGAATAATTAGTAAATATGCGGGGCTAGGGAAATTCCCAAGGAATGGGATGGAGAAAAGGCGGATCCGGGATGTAAGCCCAATAGGTAACAGAAGGCATGAGAGAAGCAGGAGAAGCTGGCGATACTCATCACGATAAAATTGCTAGCATGGCAAGGAACATAGTCTCTGGGGTGATGCGTGCATTTTGCTGTACAAGTAGCTGTCGAGCATTGGAGGCCAGGTTTCTGAGCAGATCCCAATTGTCATGATGAGACGTCTTACAAACTCAAAGGTTGTGCAGGGAAGATGATAATCTTTCAGCAGGGGATCTGGGGCGATGGCGTCTTGGAGGAGGTGGATAAGGTCCCGGAGGGTTGCACCTATGAATGCTGGGGGGAGGATTGGTTGACGGGAGGCGTGTGGTGAAGGCCTTTGAGACATAATGTCGGATCAGTCTAGCAGGAATCCAAATGGGGCTGTCTGAATTCTGTGGAAAGATACAAGCATAGCCTCTCCCATTTGCCATTACACATCAGGGTCTTTCCATGTTCCAGAAAGGAGATCTTTCCACATAACTTGAGGTTTAAGGGGCCAGGATCCCAATGTCTATTAATTGGTGACATCCCATGAGAATCACAATTTAAATAATTGATGACAAACATAGCATGAGTTAAAATATGATGAGCCAAACTATGTTTAAAATCAGATTGTTGTAGCTTATTTATTTGAGATTTTAAAGTCTGGTGGGCTCTTTCAACAACAGCTTGCCCTTGTGGATTATAAGGAATTCCTGTAGAATGAGCAATTTGAAATGAGGCACAAATTTTTTTAAAGGCAGAGGATGTATATACAGGAGCATTGTCAGTTTTAATGGCACGAGGTTTGCCTGCATGGCAAAACAAAACATTAAGTGTTGAGAGATGTCTTTAAAAGCCTCTCCTATTCAAGCAGTAGCCATAATAACATGAGAAAATGTGTCTATGGAGACATGGACAAAACTGAGTCTCCCAAAACTAGTAACATGAGTGACATCCATTTGCCAGAGGTCATTTGTTCTAAGGCCTCGTGGGTTCACCCCCATTGGAAGCGAAGGGTGAGCGGTGGGGCAAACTGAGCATTTGTGAACAATTTCTCAGGCTGTTTCTCGAGTCAGATGGAATTGCTTCCACAGTGAAGTGGCATTTTGGTGATGAAGGGCATGATCATTAATTGCCTCCTGTACTGTGAATGCTGCTGCTCGAGTCAGCAAATCAGCCAGCTCATTTCCAAGAGCTAGAGGACCTGGTAATTTAGAATGACTACGAATATGGCCAACATACACCCTGGATGTCCTAGATCTCATCAAAGCTTGTAGCTCCAATAGTTGTGGAGCAATGGTAGTTTTAGCATCAGCAATTACAGCAGTCTCAATATCAGGAAATAATCTGGTTACATATTGGGAATCGGTAAAAAGGTTAAATGGCTGATTCTGTAAAATTTTAAATACTGTGAGAACTGCAAATAATTCAGTTTTTTGGGCCGAGGTTTCAGTTGTCTGGATGGACACTGGTTTGTCATTAATAATGAAAGCAGCTCTACCATTGGAGGAGCCATCCGTAAACACAAGCACAGCAGGTTCTGGCAAAGGCACAGCACTAACAATAGTTGGAAAAATAAAAGCCTGTTTCTTAAAGAAATGAAGCACAGGGTCGGGAGGTAAATAAAACTTTATTTCTCCCAAGAAATATTGCAGGGCTATTTGCCAGTCATCACTTAAACTAAGCAAATCATTAAGTTGTTCTTTCTTGTAAGGTAAAACAAGAACAGGAAATTCTTGGCCAAAGAGCTCGATGCTCCTATGTCTTCCCTTAATAATTAATACAGCCACTTGGGAAGCATAGGGACAAACAACCTTTTTTGCTGTAACTGGTAAATGTAACCATTCCAATGGCCCCTTTTGCCACAAAATGCCGGTTGGCGTGTTCGGGGTGGCTAAAATTATGAACTCCCAATGCTTAGGATAATCTAGCTATAACAGTTGTTGATTGTTGAGTGCATCATTGACCTTTTGTAAGGCTAGTGTAGCCTCAGGTGTTAATTGCCTAGGGGAGTTGGGATTAGAATCACCTTTTAGCACATCAAACAGTGGTCATAAATCAGCAGTGATTAGCTGCAAGTGGGTTCTAATCCAATTTATGTCTCCAAGCAGTTTTTGAAAATCATTCAATGTCCGTAAATAGTTGGTTTGTAGCTGCAGTTTTTGTGGTGACACAGTTAAAGAACAAACAATCCTTCCCAAATAATTAATTGGTGGAGAAGTTTGAATTTTTTCTGGTGCCACCACAAGTCCATAACTTTGCAACAAAGCTACCAGGCAGGCCAAGGCCTGATTCAAGAAGTCCACTTGAGCATTACTTATTAAAATGTCATCCATATAATGAACACAGTAAATGGAAGGGTATTCATCCCTAAAAGATGACAAAACTATATCTACAAATTTTTGACATAAAGTCAGACTGTTTTTCATGCCCTGAGGGAGAACTTTCCATTCATATCATTGAAATGGCCTTTTCAAATTCACTGATGAGACACTGTAGGGTAAGGTAAGAGGTATCAGGCTTTTCTGCCCTTCTGCCATCAGGATAGATGAGGGAGCCCTGTGATCCTGTGTGCATGCCTGATGGCGGGCACCTGAAGTGGGTACACCTGAGCTAAGAGACTGATTTATAAGGGTGGTGCAGCAGAGTGTGGTGTGGTAGTGCGGTGTTAAGGGTGGAGGAGTGGAGTGTACGAAGGAGTGCAGTGACTACAAACCACGGCAAAGAGCATGTGGCTGCTAGAACCGTTCATAAACCTGCTTGGAATGGGTTGGTTGCTTTACAACTGGCGTAGACGGCAGGACGATTCGAGGCAGGACAGCTCTACGCAGACGAAACCCTTTGAAATCTGGAGAGGGATCCCCGGATGGCGGGCCACGAGCAGATGGTACCCGGTGGGCACCTCCCCAGGAATGGCCAGAGGTAGATGGATCCCCGGGGCAGTTGGAACAAGCCCTGTATGAAATAGAAGAAACCCTGAGTGGATGCAGTGCCCGCGAAGCAGCAGGAGCCGTGGGATGGGTGTTTCTCACAGCTCTGTGAGAGTCCAGGCAGAAAGAGCAATCTAGGATCCAGCATTACTGGATGAGATGCGAAAAGAGATGCGAGAAGAGATGCGGATACAGCAACAACATTTGAGGATTCTGGAGGAAGTTTGGAGAAACCGACCCACCCCTCCAGAGATGCCTGACCCCTGCTCAGGAGAGGAGGAGAGGGAGGCTGAACCTTTGCCTGAGTCCCAACCGGTGGTGGCAAACCAACCCGTGACCCTGGAGATGCAAGACTTCTCTGGAGAGGAGGAGGAGGCTGGTCCCATACTCCGGGCCCGCCCGGTGATGACTCAGAAAATGAAGCGGCAGCGACCCATGGCCCCAGGGGGTCTGGCTGCGGGACCACCACAGATGACGGAATTTACTACCTATCTCCCATACACCCAGGTGGAACTGGTGGACTTGGGCAAACAGTTCCGCCAGAAACCAGGGGAACCCTTGGCAGCCTGGCTGCTACGTTTATGGGACCTGGGGGTGGATGGGAGTATTTGCACGGCTCAAGAGATGGAGAGACTGGCCTCTGTGACTTCACACCCATCCTTGCAACAGAGGCTGCAGAATAGCCGGTGGTATGGCCAGGGCGACCACACCCTCCTGGAGTGGATAATGGCTGCCGTACGGACAGTATGGGCTGATGCAGGAGAAGTGCCGGAGACATTAAGCGGATGGCAGACGTACGCCGAGCTGGTGCAGGTACTTCGGGAATTGGGGATGCGGCAGGTCATGTTTAATGTGAATACGTGTGGTCCTGACGACGAGCATTTCACAGCAGGAATGAGAGACTTGGTATTAAAGAATGCCCCCTCATCTACATTTGGATCCCTCATGGCAGTTCTAGCACCCTATGTGGGACATCAGATACATGACGTCACCACAGTGATAACCAGCTTGGGAGAAGTTGAGAGCCGGCGCTCTCAGAAAGGAATACGGGTAGTTTCAGAAAGGTCAAAAGGAATGCCAAGGAGGGCAAGGAGGCCTCTTGGCATCACAGAACCTATAAAAGTCACCCGTAACCAAATGTGGATGGATTTAATAAGAGCAGGGGTAGATGGCACTAAAATAGACGCGCAGCCCAATGCATATTTATTGGAATTATGGCAGCAGCTGCGAGAAGACCAGAGGTTCACACCCATGAGAAGGACTTGATGCCGGAATTATCAGGCCTAGTCTCCCAGCCAGGAACGGATCCCAGGCTGCAGGGCAGCGCTGAGCCCCAGCCGCTAGACCCCCCACGGGTTGGTGTCTCACGAAGCCGCAGCAGGAACCTCGCAGACGCTCAGGCAAGCAAGCGAGAAGAGGCAGGTTTGTTTAGAGAAAGAAAAAGTTTATTGAGGAGAAAAAGAACAGAAATAAAGTGGGACTCCCAGGCCAGGGAACCAGGCCTGGGAGGGGCAAGGAAGCCAAAGTGAAGTCGTGTCTCAGGGAATATATACTTTCTTTCCCTGATTATTTTAAAGCTACACCAGTCTCTTTGTGATTGGTCAGTTTTTGGCCGTCTCACTTAATTTGCTACTGAGTAGGAGATCTTCACATTCCTTATCTAACAGGTCTGTCTTTCCCCATTTGTTACATCTTTATTTTTATGGTCTAGCCCTCCCGGTGAGCATCTTTACACTTTCTTATCATCTGAAGAAAACCAGGACCATCCTTAGCAAGATTATCTGTGGTGCTAGGATGTTTGTTTTTCCCAGTGGAATTGGTTTCATTTCCTTGCTCGTCCTTATCTCTGAAGCCTTCCTGAATTCTTCAGAGGTCCCCTCCTGCACTGTCCCTAAAACTGCCTAATAACCCTAGCTTGCCCTCTCTCATTCCCCCTTTACAAATGGAGCCCTAACTGCAGTTAGGGAAAAGGGACGTAGGTCTGATCAATGACTGCTTCCGGCTGAAAGTGGGTGACGTGGCGAGACAGTTAGGGTTCCACAGTAGGATGACGATCTAAGGGGACCCCGGAAGATGGACTGTGGAGACGTCATTTTGGGTTTCATTTGAAGGACCATTTGGAGCTTGATGGCCTCCAGGCGAGCGGAGATGATTCCGAGGAGAGCGTTAAGGATGCAGGGCCCAAACAAAAGAACAATAAAGAGAATTCGTAAGGGAAGGAGAAAAGGCAGTAGTCAGGACAGAAGTCCTTTTATAGAATTAAAGATTGTTTGTTTTTAGTTAAGTTTTTGTTTTGCCTGTTTTTTGAGATTATTTATAATTTGTATATTTTTTAGTGTTTTTAAATTTTTTTTTTACCTCATGAGAAGTATTTATTTAAAAGTAATATGTTTTATTTAAGAGGGCACAAAACTCCTTTAACTTTAGCCATTGGCAGGTCTAGGGTTCTGCGATTTATATGAGCACTAAGACTAGGGATTTTTAAGGAGTAATATTGGGCCTAGT